>NC_085139.1:238760948-238779864 GCF_024139115.2 Armigeres subalbatus | reverse complement strand
CTGCCGACGGCGGCGGCGGCGGCCCCTCGCCAGAAGTGTCCTTTTCCCTTATATATGAGAGGTCGTTTTCCCGTCGTTTCTCTCGTCAACTTTATGGGCTGGGTCGGGAAGCCAATTTGGTGTAGCTTTATGGGTCTTGGCACCAGTCGGCAGCCAGCCGTGACTGTCGGCGGAGTTGGTGGAAGCTCTGGACAGGTTTTGTCACATCATTTTTGGGGAACAAGATGTCTTCCAGCTGTTCGACAGCTGAAACTGGGAGAACCATAGCGGAGGGAAGCGCAAATGATCCTCGCGCGGAGAAACATGATGTTTATTCAAAGTATGTACAACAGCGCGCAGTCTGAGGATGTTCCAATTTGATGCCAGAGAAACATTGCTTCATTCTGCTTCGAGATTGGAACTGTAATTTAGATGAGATCTTCTGCCGAATAAAAACCAAATTGCCAGGCGAAGCGGAATAGTTTTTGGCAGCCAACCGGGAAAATGGCTTTTGAATAGTTGCAAATGCATGTGAGTGCGAAAGAGATAAGCCCACTTGCTTGGATGATTGCAAAACCAAAAGCTAAACGGATAGTTGTTGTTGTTGAATGCTGCGGAAGGGGAAGTCATAATTTTACGGGTAATTTGGAAAAGATGACAGTCTCCCCAATAAAAATGCAAATTTTTTAGCTTATGCGATATCTGAAAGAAAGATTTAAGTGAGATACATGCATTTGTAATTTACTGCAGAATAAAGATTAGTTTTTTGTAGAGTTGTTAGCTTTGTTGAGCATTCTCTGTCAGTTTTTGAATAAATAAATACTGAACACTTTCAAAGAGACTGACTTAGAGTGTAGCAAAACAGAATTAATAGAAAAACATATTATTGCATGAAAAAGATTATAGAAATGAAAAAACGAAACATATTCACACGGTTCAATCCTGAATTTCTTCTTTCACCAGTAAAAGAGAAATACACTTTATTGTAAAATTGTTTTTTGCAGTCATTCTCTCTGGGTGAAGTTATGACCCTAGATAGTTAATTTCCAAATATTTTAGTTTTCTGAAGATAATATATTGGTGATCAAGGTTTTAAGTGGTTTACTATGGAAATTTGTTAGAGTGTCAGTCAAAAAGAAAAACAGTCAATCCAAAAGCAGTTAAATAAAATTCTCTATCTGTGTGCTGTTTTTCTTTAGCAATGCAAAATTGCGAGAAATCGCAGATGCACATTTGTTTCGAGTTAACAATTCCGCCAATATATCTGTTGCAAAGCAAACTTATTAAAAACTAAACTTTGGATCTAATTTATGTTCATACGTGGGTGTGGCATCCACGGCTTGGCCGATTTGTCAGCCATTTTTTAATTTATGGTTCTTGCCAAACTTGCCTCCGTGTTGCCTCAACAATCGATTAACGGAATGTCCTGATCGTAGCTTATTGGCTTGCGATCAACTCATCGACCGAATCTCTCCGATCTTTCAACTCTACACTACTTGATGACTGTCAGTGATGCCCATTCTATATTTTTTCTCTAATCTATCTTCAACACATTTTTGGCTCAATTCACTTATCGATTATTTTATTTTTTGTATTGTTTATTATTATTACTTTTTATTTATAATTTCGCCATCATCCTCTTCATTATTTCCCTTCTCTACGCTCATGACTTTTCATTTCTTAACCAAGGATTTGAGTGAAAGAACCATTCTATTCATTGAAATTTTAAATGAATGGTTGTTATTCATCAATGAAAACCATCATAAATATTGCCGATTTTTACCAATTTGAAGAGTTGTATGTGTATGATTGTGATTTGCCGCTTCTTTTCTCCACACTCACTCTCATTTCGGGTTGATCAATTTTTGTTACTGAAATTTACACCAATTTACTTAACCCATTACTCGTTAGTTACATGGAAGCGTGTACACTAAATCGATTCCCACTTCATGATGATTTGACGTCTATTTGTTGTTCAGATTGAGCACTCACACACAGTTATTATACACGGAAAATCAAACTTTTTTTGGAGTGTATTGAGAATTGTGAGAAAAAGATGACTGTGAGAAAAAAAATCTCGCAATACTCTTATAAAGTGCAAAAGCGCAATATAGGGGGAACTGTTCCGTTTTCAATCTCACTGTACATATATTCATCTCATCGCGAAACAAAGAAATACGGCACCAATTTCGTTTCCTTCTTTCTTAGCTAACATGCATGCTCACTGCTGAAAAAATCCACAAAATAATAAACAAATCAAATATCTTTTTCGTTTGCTACTTGTTTTCGTAGGACCAATATCAGAGCTATGAGGATGAAGTCCAGGAACTTGTAACCCTATATATTTTTTAAATATTCGAGTTTTCTGCTTTTACGTGTCTTTTTGTGTAATTCGATTTCATATTTTTCTGAAGGTGCACTATTTTTGACCTTGTTTATCTTGAGCCAAATACACTTTTGAATCGATTCAAGTGAGCGTGCATCAGATTGGTTTTGCTGTCAGCAGGGATGCCAGATTTGAAGACATGTCTTCAATTTGAAGACATTTGAATCTCTGTGAAGACATTTATTTCATGAAGACATTTTGAAGACTTTTTGAAATATTTGAAGACTTATCTTCTTATTTAAAGATTCAAGTATCTTTATCAATAAGTAAGCCAATCAATAAGCCAGCGATAAATTTTGCGACTTCTAATGCAGATAATAAATATAAATATTACCAAAGTTATACATAATAGACTAATATCTCTCTCCCATTTAATTCCACCACATTATTGGCTTGACCTTGACAGATATGCATTTCGACCTCAACAGTAAGGTCGTCTTCAGTGTCTCGTACTTGACACGGCTTAGTCGACTTTTTTTTCAAACGGCAAATAAAGGATCGATTTCCCCCAAAATTGAGATGAGAAATTCATCTTTATTTCCACATACAAATTTCTAAGTTCTTGCGGGAAAATCATCTGAACTCCCAACTCCACAAGAAATTTGTCTAGTTTTTCGTGGGATTTGTATTTGAAATTTTAGGGATGTCTCTTTCCCATGTACCACATTTTACGGAAAGTTTTAAATTTCCACAAGAAATTATTTTCAATTTTCTCAATTTTGTTTCTTTAATTTCCATGAAAATTCTTACGAATGTCGACAAGAAATTAAAATTGTTCTGGTTTTAAATGGATATTTCTCAGAATAGCCACGGTCAATTATTTTAATTTGTACAGGAGAATCTTTTGAAAAATAATCAGAGAATTTCATAAACAAATCCACCAGAGTTTTTATTAAAGACTCTGTTGAAAATTCAGGATAAAATCGTTACACTTTCTTGTTGAATTCTTCCTTTGATATTTTTCAAAGAAATATCTTTGGGCACTCTGCGAAGTATTTTAACTGGGAATCTCTCTAAGAATTTCTCTAGTAAATCCATCTCTGGAATCCTTTCTGAAATTCCCCATGAAGCTCCCCCAGGAATTCGTCCAGCAATTTTTAGTTTTCAGAAAATTTCTCCAGAATTTCATGTGGAAGTACCTCTAGGAGCTCCTCCATAAGTTCGTCCAGAATTTTCTCCGTAGGATCTTCCAAGAATTCCGTCGGAAAGTCCTTCAGTCATTCCTTCAGAAATTCCTTGGTTTGTTTCTTTCATGACTTTCTCCAGCATTTCTTCCAGGAAGTCCTCTCGAAACTCCTGCAGGCATTCGTACGGAAATCCCTCCAAGTCCGGAGATTTCTCCAGGAATTCCTCTTGATGGTTCTCCAAGAATGTTGCCGAAATATTCTCCAATAATACCTCTGAAGTTATACTCTGGAATTTCCCTGTTTCTTCCTCCAGGAATTCTTTTGGATATTTCTGCAGTAATACCTCAGGAAGTTCCTCCAAAAAGTTATCCAGAAGTTCCGCCTGAAGTTTCTTCAGAAATTCCACTGCAATCCATTTCAGTAATTGCTCAGAAAAATCCTCCAGGAATTCTTCAGGAAAATTACTGAAGGCAGTAATTCCTTCGAAAATCCCTCTGGAATTCCTCCTGTAATTCCTCTGGAAGTTCCATTAGCATTTCACTCGGAAGTTCCTTCAGAAATTTATCTGGAAGTTCCTTCATAAAATCTTTTGGATGTTCTAACAGCAATTCCTCGAAATCCTTCAGAAGTTCCTTTGGGAAGTCTCCGAAAATCCATCAAGAATTTATCGTGAAGTTTCTCCAGAAATTCTTCCGGAATTTTTTCAGAAAATCTTGTTGAAGTTTCTTCAGGTATTTCACGGTGAATTTTTCCTAATCCTACAGGCAATTCTTTAAAATAAATTCAGAAGAATTCCACAAGGAAATTCAGTTAGAAAAAACCGTTGGAACTATATTCAAAGACTCATTAGAAATCCAAGGAAAGTCATTGGCCTTACTCATGAAGATTTAGAAGGGTATTCTTTTGAATTTTAACAATTCGAGTGTTAAAAATAAACGATACATAAAACAAGGAGATGATTGAAATTACAAACCTATTGGATTTTGAAATCGTAATTTTGATATTGAAGACATTTGAAGACATTTTACTCGACTGTGAAGACATTTGAAAATATCCCTGGCATCCCTGGCTGTCAGTGGGATGCATTAATTTATTCAAATTTTTTTGCTTTTCTTTCATTTAATTTGTTTTTACAACTGCAACTCATGAGTCGATTTGAAAAAATAATTCAATTTAGGTAGGAGGACCAAGTTTCTGTAATTATTTTATTAGATAGTTTGTACCATTGTTCGCCATTTGAGAAAATTCAAAATTGTGTTTCTCGTTTTCAGATTTTGTTCTGGCCGTTTTGGCAATATCATTTATTGGAAGACGGTGTAAACGTAGTCACTGTTGTACCTAGGTGGCTTCCTTAGACTAGCTCGAGAACGAAGAGATGTCCCCGGCGGCTGTAAGTTTCCTGGTTCTGTTTGAACTGGAGCCGAAGAATGATTATCGGCAGGAATAGTCGACGATTCATCGTGTCCTCCAGTACCAAAGATTCATCGTTCTCCAATTCCATTGATGGTGCTCTTTTGATGTCCTGTATGTTCCGTGCATACTGAATTCCGTTTTGACTGACAACAACAACTTTGGCTCCCTGCCTAGCGACAACGGTATAGCGCTCCGCCGAGAAGATTGGGTCTGTTTTAGCTTTCCTTTGCTGGCTTAGGAGAACAACATCTCCGACATTGAGTCAGAAGGCTTAGCGCTCCGGGACTTATCAGCGTTTTGCTTGCTAATCAGTTTCTCCTCCGCATCCTTCTCTCGTATATCAATCCGATCCAAACAGTGATTGGTGGAACTTCCCCAAAGGCTAGGATATGTACCTCGAAATTTCCACCAACCAACAGTTCAAAGGGTGTGATATTCAATCTAGCGTGAGGGATTAAGGTGTAATGGTTGTGTACGTACCTCTACAAAGCCTTTTTCCAGTTTTCTCCGGCATCGATTTTTGGACGCCGCAATCAACTTTGATAATGCTCTGGTTCTGCCGTTCCACAGCACCATTTGACTGCGGGCTTAAAGGTATCGCTTTTCTTACTTTTACGCCCTTTTCCTCCCAGAAAGTACAAAACGTAGAACTTTGAAATGGGGCCCATTGTCGCTTTGGATAATACGAGGAACTCCCCATCGTTTGAAAATCTCACATAAGGCTGCATTTGTACAATCGGCGTTTGTTCAGCGCATTTCGACGACTGTGAGAAACCGTGAATATATGTCCACGAGGACAAAGAACTCCACCTGATCCGCAGCCCGGGATTTCGAGGAAATCGATCTGAATAATTTCCATGGGTTTTCTGGCAGTTCACGAGATGATAGAGGGATCAGGGGATTTTTCTGGCTAGTTGACAACAAGTTGAACAATTTTTCACAAATTGTTCTGTTTCAATCAGCCATTCCTGGCCACCAAAAGAATTCCACATTATCCTTTTCATCGAGACTTCTCCTATGTGCCCTGAGTGTGATGATTCAGTGCTTGTATTCGAAGTGAACCTGGTAGAACGATTTTGTCGCCGTTGTAAATCAGCGATCCAAGATAGTGTAGCCTTTTGACTGTGCTTCGAATCTGCGTAATTCGCGTGGCCATTTCCCGAATTTTAAAGCCTTTCGCACTCCTTAAGCTCTTCATCATTCTCAGAATGAACTTCAATGTCCCCTAAAGGTGATGTCCATGCACCCAGCGTCCAGTGTGAATAAGTAATGGCCTTCGTTGTCGTCTTCAAATGGAATCCTTCATGGGATGCTTTAATTAATCTCGACAAAACATCCGCAATATTCTGCAATCCAGGGACCCTCTTGATGACAAAATTATAAGGCTGTAGGCGTAGTGCCCAGGCTTCTGCTCGCGATACCGCCCTTTTTCCGATCCGATGGTCGCTTTGAAAATAAATTCATTTGCTTCTGCGTCCGATCGAATGACAAAGGAGATACCTAACCAAGGAAACATTTCAAGCATAAAATGATATAAAATTTATATCTTCTATCAAAGTTACCTGTCAAATAAAATTTGAACCGTTCGACTCCCAGACGACAGCGAGTGCCTCCTTTTGTGTTTGCGGGTATTTTCGCTCTGTAGAAGTCAAAGCCTTCGATGCACATGCTATGATCCGTGGGATGTCGTTATCGTTGAACTGAATTAAAACTGCCCCTAGTCCGATTCCGGAGGCATCAACGAATAGTTCCGTTCTGTCCGTAGTAGAAAAATAACCCAGCTTTTTGATTACGTTGACTGCTCCGTTTTGAAGATTGGAAAACTCGTGTTCTTGTTCTGCTGTCCAATAGAATACTTCAGCGTTAGCTAAAGCGCGAAGTTTTTCAGTTTTTCGTTGCACGGTCCAAAATAAACCTGTCGATGTATGTGATGAGACCGAGGAAGCTTTTACTTCTGAACATGTGTCCGGTCTTCGAAAATTTCGGATTGCGCTCAACTTTTCCTCTTCAACTTCCCATCCATCAGGAGTTAACATGAAGCCAATAAACTTCACAGATTGGCTTGCGAAAACACATTTCGAAGTATTTATTTTCACGTTGTGCTCTTCGAGACGTGCCAGTACAGCAGCAAGGTTTGCGTCGTGTTCTTCTTTTGTTGCACCATGAACAATCATATCATCTAAATAATTATCAACTCCTTTGCAGCCTGCTAGAATCTTCCTTTGCATCACTTCCTGGAAGATGTCGGGCGCATTGCACAGCCCGAAGGGAAGTCTGACGTAACGGAACATGCCGAATTCCGTACAGAAGTTGGTCAGATGCCGGCTGTTCTCGTGTAGCTCTATGTGGAAAAACGCGTTCGTGAGATCTATCGTTGAGAACCAATTAGACCCGTTCAGATTCACTAGGATTTTTTCCAAAGTGGGCATACTAAACGGTGTTCTATTAATATAGCGGTTCGGACCACGCAAATCAATAACGAGCCGGATGTCGTTTCGTCCTTTGGGCACCACTAACATGGATGAACAAAACGAGGTGTTCATGTCTTCGGTTACTTTCTCTATGATGTTAGATGAAAGGAGGTGCTGTAGACGCTGTTCGACTAAAGGTTTCACGGCAGGTGGGATGTTCATATATATGTTCCTACACGCGGGTCTCGTCTTGTCGTAGCTGATTTCAATTGGCGGTATGTTGAATTTAGGGAAGCTCTCAATTGTTTCAACCATAGCTATCTCCCTCTTCATATGCTGCAACCCAAATCAGGAGGATTCCACTGGTACTTATAAACCGAGCAGAAGAATGCTATATCGAGTTGCGGTTTGTCTGCCAAGAAGAGACCGGCATTCCGTACAACATAAAACTTTTCTAACAGAATTGTACGATCCTCGGATACGGTTAAGAATGCTCCAAATGTGTACATCACGTTGATCTCGCCAGCTGAACCGTAGCCCTCGAGAGGTCGATCCGATCGTTCTTGGATATTGTATAGGCCATCCCTATACTTTTGAGTTCCATGCAGGATCTTGAATGATTCTTCTGTCAAGGTGTTTACCTGAGCTCCAGAGTCAATCAAGAATTCGCAACTCATTCCTGCTACTTTTGCAACGATTATCCCGCTGTGTTTAGGTGTTGCTCTGGGTGATGTCGAAATACCAAAGCATGTCAACGATAGATTGTTCGGCATCTGATAAATAAACAATTATATTTAAAAAACAGATTTGTCAGATTGTGAGTTTGAATCATAACGCTGACTGAAGTACTATATGACTGAAAATTGTATTTTTTTTTCTTAAATTAGGAGTTATTTTTTTTTAATTTGTGCTACAATAACGAAATATATTTTATTTTATTTTCATAAAGTAATTCATTCGCGTTTGAAACATAGATTAAGTTA
Organism: Armigeres subalbatus; assembly: GCF_024139115.2. NCBI lineage: Eukaryota > Metazoa > Arthropoda > Insecta > Diptera > Culicidae > Armigeres > Armigeres subalbatus. Next base: position 238,771,565 of record NC_085139.1, on the reverse strand, counting down.
GTGCTTAATGTCACCTACTTCCTCGTTTGTTACTCCGTCTTCTTCTTTCGCGTTTCTCTCTGTTGTTACCATAGAAATTCGTTTTGTTTCGACATCCGTAGTTTCGATTTCAGCTGTGCGCTTACTTCCTGCCCTGATCATTGTCTTACAGGCTCGCATGAAATGACCCATACGTCCGCACTTCAAACAAGTTTTATCGATCGCAGCGCAATCATTTGGTCTGTGGAACATACTGTTGCACCTGAAACAGCGTTCTCTACTTCCATTTTTCCATTCGGATGTTACAGGTCCTCTAGAGGCCTGTTCGTCTCTTCGTCGATACGGATGATTTCCAAAACGTCCACGGCTCGTCGATGCTCGAGAGTACTCTTGATAGTTACTTCTTCGTTGACCAACGTTTACTGCTGCTACTGTGGCTTGTTCTACGGTTTCATGTCTGCGTCTGTAGTATTCTTCATTCATTGTGACAGCTTGAATTTCGCGGACCTTATCAACCAAATCTGTTAGCTTTCCTTTACGACTAAGCATCTTAAGTGCCGTAGTACGCACTTCTTTATTTCTTGCGTGTTCCGCTACGGTGCTCACAATCTCCTCAAATTCTTTATCGGTGTCGAACTCACACATCCTTGCTGTTGCCCCCACTCGCATGATGAAAGTCAAATCCGGTTTGTCTGGTTTGGACCATCAATGCCAGCTTGCGACGCTGTAACATGATGTCTGAGCCAGACCCAAAGTAAGTCTTCAACCGGTGCAAGGCATTCGTGAATGGACATGTCTCAAGATCTGGTGCGCCTGTTGCTGTCGTCGTATTTCTGTATATTTCCATCAACCTTGACCCCGCCTTAACTTTGAAGACTATGAATCTGGTTGCTTCATCCGTTATACCAGCGAGTGTCAACGAGTCCAGTAATAAGTCCTTCCAAGTTTCGAATTCAAACTTTCCTATTTCGTCGCCTTCTATCAACGGTTTACATTCTGGAACGTTGACGGTCGAAATGGAGATTTGGTTGACAGATGAGATAAAACGTGAAACTTCCATCGTGGCCTCAGCATTTCCATTGCGTTGTGTACTCGAAGGACCAATGTCACTCCCAAATTCAACACTATTGACCTCATCGGCGTTGGTCTTCGTCGTATGTAGTGTAGATTGCAGAGAAATAATCGTTTCCTGAGCTCTTTCCAATTGCTCTCGCATTTCCTCAACCTTTGCGTTTGATGCCGCCAGCTCTTTCAAAGCCGTGTCGAGCTTGGAATTCTTCTTCTTTGCTTTCCTATGTAATACCGAACAATGGAGAGAAAAATCTAGGGTAAGTAACATATTTTTTTTTGCGAATGCAGTTTACGATATAGTGATACCACAGCGCGACTTTTATTTTAACGAAGTTTTGAATGCTTTTGTTTATTTTTGCCTTTCTCGTATACTAAGTATACGTAAAGGCTATAATTTCACTCAAAACCAAACTTTTGATAGAAGGCTCGGAGACCCATAGTGTTATATACCAATCGACTCAGCTCGACGAATTGAGGTGATGTCTGTTTGTGTGTATGTATGTATGTGTGTGTGTGTGTATGTGTGTATGTGTGCAGATTTTATAGACACACTTTTTGGAACTTAGCATGTCCCGATTTACTCGCAACAAGTTGCATTCGACGGGGAATGCGGTCCCAATGTTTGCTATTGAAAATCGGTCCTATCGGACTTTGCATTTCGGATTATTTAAAAATCATTGTTTTTCCCAAGGGTCCCCCCTTGGAAAAAAAAATTTCAAAATCGAAAAAAAAAATGTTTTCAAGAATGGTGGAAATGCAAACAATGCAAAAACATGCAAAATGATAGAAAATATGCGATCTATCCCCCTAAAGTGCTTTTTGGACCTTTCCTATGTGATTTTTTTAGTACATTTTACAATGCACGAGAAAGGCACCATCGCCGCTAGGTGGATTAATCTGGGTTTTTTTTATTTTTTTTTACCACGAGTCCTGTTAATACACATTTTTTTCGTTTTTGACCCTTCCTTCGGAAGTGTCTATAATTTCACTTTGTATGCGTTACGCAGGTGTGTTACGTATTAATCTATCAAGAAATCTCGTTAATTATTAAATAAAATGTATGGTATTTGAAACAAATTCACTTTGACATTGAAAATATAATTATGACAAATGATATGATATGGAATTATGCCTATTTTTCTGATTTGTTTCAAAGAAACAAATGATTTTATTGAGGAACATATAGAAGCATGTACAAAAAAATCTTCTCAGAAAAGCAAAAACGTAAAATTGAAAGAGATTTAAAAAATTTCTTCAGCACAAGTTAGATAGCAAATGTGAGCATGTTTGAGATACTATTAGACCACTTATATGCATGTATGTGTGCGTATGTGTGCAAATTCTGAAATTTACTACCATAAAAATCTCGCTCATGTTTAAGGTATTGAACAAGTTTAGTTTTACCAAATTAGGCATCCATAAGGTGAAATATATGTTATTATTGAACGCTATTGAGTTTCGCTCAGATCAATGACTGATTTAGTTAGTTCTGGATTAATTAATATCGAAGTATCTGGAAATTACGAGTACAATATATGCAACCAGCGTTACGATAGTTGCTAACCATGTCACAATAGTTATTCAATCCGACGAGCGCCTTATAGATAAGCAGCATGAAGTACAGTACGTAATCATTCGTTAAGTTGTCACTCAACCCAAGACATCCGCCTTTGGGTAGGCAATTATTTTGTCACTTTCACGGTAAATCGCCGTGGGAAGCTGATTAGTTTTATCTCGTTTTAAATACTGGAGTCTGGAAAAAATCCTTATAACTAAGGAAGGGTCAAAATCTCACTGTAGGTGGATTAATCTGGGTTTTTTTGAATACTTTCTATGCCATGAGACCTATCGCTCGTTTTGTTTTTTGGCTATTTTTCTTCGGTTTCTTGCCATAAGATTTATCCCTTCATTTTTTTTTTTGCTTTATTCTATATTTTTCTAGTCTTTTTTTTTGTGGCGCCATGAGACCTATCGCTCCTTTTGTTTTTGGCTTTTTTCGCCTTCTTTCCAAGTGGCCTGTTACTCATCTTTTTTTTTGTTTTAGTTTCTCTTTATTGCGTGTCCGTCTAAATCACGAATGGAGTCCACAAAATTGTTCATACTTACCGATCGAGAGCGTCTTCAACCACGCCATTGTGGCATCGCTTGGCCGATTTGTCAGCCATTTTTTTTAATTTATGGCTCTGCCAAACACCTTCGTGTGCCTCAACAATCGTTAACGGAATGCCTGATCGTAGCTTATTGCTTGCGATCCAACTCATCGACCGAATCTCTCCGATCTTTCAACTCTACACTACTTGATGACTGTCAGTGTACAGTGATATAGGACTCTATGTCAGTGATGCCATTCTATATTTTTTCTCTATTCTACCTTTTTTGGCTCAATTCACTTATCGATTATTTTATTTTTTGTATTGTTTATTATTATTACTTTTTATTAATAATTTCGCCATCATCCTCTACACGTGGTTGTTTGCAGTTGCAGCATTACGCATATTTTGTTAGAATAGCTAACAATAGTCACTAACGATATCATCTCGATGCATCAAAATGTGATAGTGAACTGAACTCAGGTTCTCCCTGGTTGCAAACACAAACTGATACTGATTCATAAACAAGCTGTTGGCACTTTCGAACTGCCCATCAAAGGCCGCTATCACGAGTATAAAATTTCCATTTTACACAAACACCCACAAGCCACCGTAGCCCAAGGGTTCTCGTGGATATTCGACGATAAAATTCATTGCCCGAACGGCTCATTTGACAAAGTGCCAAAATTTGTTCCAACAAGCCTATTTACAGAGGCATCAATTAGGTTCTAAACAGAAGCGACAGGTCCTTTTCGCCGTCTCGCAACAACCCACGATAACACTTTATTTTCGGAGGAGGAACCCAGCGGCCATGGCTCGAACGTCGGGAACCGGTGGAACGGGGCCTCGGTACACTTGCCAAACACTGTCACTGATCCAGCGATTATTTATTTCTGGATTGCTGTAGTACTTGTTCCTACACAGCCCAGGTTCACTCCTAAAATTTGCAGAATAATTTTCGAATCACATTATTCATAATTATTATTCATCGGCACGCACCCGGGTCGTCCGTCCATTCGTCCGCGGGAGAGTATTATCCATCCATTGCCGCACTGCTGCTGGCTGCTGTGCGGCCGCTCGGCATTTAAAATCACGTTCACTTCGGTTGGAAAATGATACACTTATCAGTATCATTATCAGACCGTCAATCGGAACGGAATTGTCACACAGTTTCCCCTGGTGGCAAACGGCTGGCTGGCTGGCTCGATGCAACTGACACCCCCTCACACGGGATGATGTGACGATGTGGCAGTCACATTACCATCGGAACATTATCATCATCATTGGCCCATCACGTTTACAAGCCAGTCTTGTCATAACCATTCGCGCGAACATTGAAGCACGCCCATTCGTCGTTCGCTCAGCAGCGGGCGGCGAGACGAGATGTGATACAGAACGCTAAAGAATTCATACGATATAGGACTCAACAGCCAAGTCACCGACAGAAGAACCGGATATGATTCCCAGAACGTGTGCGTGGTTTTGCAGTGTAATTGTCGTATTGAATTGACTTCTGAACTGCTCTTTGAATATGTTTCATCCGGTAGATGATCGTTGACTGCAAAGTGGAGACACGATGTCACTGTTCTGATTGCATTGTACTTAATTAGAACTATTATGCATCATTCCTAAATGTTATGGGTTTATGTAGAAGCTGCGGATACTATGCTGTTGTCGCTCGTGTCAACAACTAATATCTTTGCTGGAACTGCCGAAAAAGCGGACATAGCTGAAGGGTCTTGAAGGCCCCGACCCCAAGATATTATTTGACTAAGCCCGTAAAGGTAGGAGGTTAATAGGCAACTTTCATGTACGCAGTGACTGAGTGAATTTTTATTTTCTTATTTTTCCCAAAGAAATTTTACTCAATTTCCGTCGAAAGCAGGACTACTCAAAACCATGAGTAGCCCCACTGCTGACGGAAATAGACGTAGAACTACGTAGCTTTGTGTAATGGGCGACAAAGACCACTGATTCAATATAATTTTCATGAGTCAACACGCGATTGTGTTTCGCTAGCTTGAAAAATTCGGTTCGTCCTTTTCTTCTCTATAATGGAGATTCTGAAAAGAACCATTTAAGTTTAAAAAAAAAACGCCATTCCAATTCTATGTCAGAAACATGCACAATATACAGAACAAGATAGTTATTAAAATTATTCGTGTTTTTTCTCTCCATAATCAATCAAGCAATCTACCAGAAGCTGGTGCAAGATACTGTAGTACTTGGGCAAGTACACATTTTGCTCTGAACGAACGTTTCAGCAAGACTGAACATCATTATATAGATATGGAGCTATGCGGTTGTTCAAACTTTGTAGCAGGCTTTTCAGTGGAATTTGACCAAATGGCCTTCTGTCAACACTTTTGCTCTAAACCCGATAGATTACTCCGTCTGATTCAGTGTTCAGTGCAGGGCCTGTACTAAGCCACTTACATCGTTGGATAATTTAACTTTAACTCATTTTGACGTAGGACTACGTCTGTCTTTTCTATGTTTGAGAACGCTTTTCGATTGCGAAAATTAAAGACTGTCACGAAAATATGATAGATTTTGAACGTTAATATCTAAGCCGTTTCTCGATGGATTTCTAATTTTTGGACCATTCGATCAAGGAAGAGTCAACACTTTATAGTTAACTGAAAATACTGATTGGTACCTTTTTATTATAGATAATTGGTGAAGGCACAGAACCAGTTCGACCAAATACACAAAATTTACTTTCAGAAGAGCCTAAACAGTGACTTTCCTGATCATATTGAGAATTTCGTTTATACGTAGATTACGGCAAAACTACCTCATTATTCTAAGTTTTATATTTTAAGATTCCACGTAGCCGAGGTGTGCACAACGACTGAGACTGAACTTAGCAAATACGGCTAACAAGCAAGCAAAGCTGTTCATTTCAATTTCCAGGTGGCGTGGAACCATGTAAAGACCCCGGAGAACTCCGAAACAAACGAACGACAGCTTCTTCGTGCTGTAGTGTTGTACAGTAGTGGGCATTTGTGAACATTTGTGTCTATGAGTGAATCCGATAAACTAATATAATAACAATATAACTGCTTGATATTGAATTCCTCCACCTCACCTGTTTGAAACTGTTCGGATTTGTTAAGGACTGCCCATAAACACATAAATGTTTCATGTTTGCAGGACTTTATATTCACATGGGACTGCTATACTTTTATAGCAGTGTAATAAACAGAATATATAAAATCTACCATCCAAAAGTGTTGTGTTTTAGCGACACTGATTTTTTAAATTAATGTTGTCCACCAGATGCGTTATGTTCTCGGCATTTTGGCGTGTACATACATTTGGCATCATCATAATCAGACAATGTTAGCTGCTCATCCAGAAATTGTACATCCAAGAATATACTTTGATGCTCACACTAATACTATGTTGAAATTTGTATAATACATACACTAACACGGTTAACACTTGAACTGTAATTTTAGGTTTCATGAAAAGTTGATTTTTGCATTCATACAATTAATTCTTATTTGCACCAATTGTTCTTTTTCAAGAGAATTTATATCACAGGGGACCATTCTAATACAATTAAACTAATCCCATTCAATTGGTAGTGGTTTGTACCAAGAAAGCAAATAATTCAAAAGATTTTACACTTACCCCAGGTATCAAATACTGCGGGGGAAGTGGATAATATTCTAATTACGCAATTTTTCGTCCATCCAGGGTTTATTTCGATAGCTGTGCATCTTAATATGTTCCTTCTTTGTTATCATTATGATTCCAGGTGTGATTGGACTCATATAAATGAGAAAATACCTGATAAATCCACCTATCGGTATTGATGCCTTTCACATGTTTTACATATGAAAAAAATGTATAAGAAAGTTGAAAATAGCACTTATAGGTAAACATATTGTATAATTCACATAAATTTTTATTCATAACAAGTTTTGCCGTTGAATGCATTTTTTTTACGAACAAATTGGTTAAGGACAATTGCTTAAGAATTGCTGATAATTTTGTACGTACTTTGAGCACACACATACATACAAATACGCACATACAGACATCATCTCAATTCGTTAAACCAAGTTGATTAGTTTATAACCCTGTAAGTCCAATTTTACTTTAAAAAGTTCATCTTTGGGGCGAATATATAGACTTTACGTACACTAAGTGTTCGAGAAGGCAAAACCAGTCAGTGAACGATCACAGCTCACTGTGTGTAGACGTGTTTTTTAACTCGCAGGTTCCATATCGGTGCTATTTCGTTCGTACGTTCAAAAGGTACCTACCTAGCGGTGGCAATGTCGTGCGACGTAGCAGTCAAAAATACATTGGCTTTTCTGTTTCCGAACAATGCCATACAGCCAACTCTGGCTGACATGGTACGATTCGTGAAATCATTGAAGGGTGATCAGCGCATGATGGAGACAGCGTATAAGATTTCCGATGAGAAATCTGTGTTTATTCGCTTTAGAACACAAGACGCAATGAAGTTTACTCTAGTAAACAACGATAGCTCATTACCGTTTGTCTATACAAATGGAGAAAAGGTCATGGTTAACATGTCGGTTTCTGGTGCCAGCACTACGTATATAAGGGTTTTCGATCTGCCGCCGGAAATATCTGACAGCGATTTGTCATCCGTGATGGAAAAATTCGGGAAAGTGAAGCGCACAGTTCGTGAGCGGTTTCCGGCTGAGTATCAACTCGATATGTATACCGGAGTCCGTGGGCTCTACATGGAAGTAGAAAGGATAATTCCGGAGGTACTTTATTTCCGTAATAAGAAAGGCCGAGTCTATTATGATGGACTAAAGTTAAAGTGCTTTGAATGCAAGTCGGACACGCATCTGAAAAAGGTCTGTCCGATAGTAGTAGCACGCCGCAACGCTGTGAAGCCAGTGAAGTCACCAATAGCGATCGCCGATGTTTCTAATGCAGATAAAGCTGACTCCAGTAGCAGTGAAGAGAAAAAGGATAAATTGAAGGAGAAGAAAGTGAAGAAAAATGATAGAGTTCGACATCCGATGTCTACAGAACCGACAGCATGCAAAAATAGTGCCAATGAGCGGAACGCAGAGAAATTCTACCGTCTCGGATCCTCCCCGTCCCCTGCGGAAGACACGGTGCAGAATCGCATCGTACGACTGGATCGAGGATGAAAACGAACGACGAGAAATAATCGCAGAAGATAAGATCAGAATAGCATCTGCTATGAAAATTGCTTTAGATGATATTGATTTTTTTATTGATAAGTCATAATTATGTAAAATTGTATTATTTGAATGTTCGCGGCTCCGCAAAGTGTTATACACGACTGAGCCTTTCAAATAAACGAGTGGATAATAAAAAAAAAATAAGGCAAAACCAGCGCTCCCCTAGCTATTACGAGAATTCCTTGAGGATCTATTCCGTTAAGTTAATGAAATTAATCCACAAAAGATACTCAGAGCAATTATCGTATTGAATTTAGTTATAAGTAACCAGAGTCTATTATATAGAGTTGCGCAAAGAGGATCTTCTTACTCTTATTCTGAATGATGTTCTTGTTATTATGTTGAAAACTTTCATTTTGGTTCAACCCTTCAAGTGACTTCACGGGAGTGATCACTTCTAAAGCTTTTTAATTCGATAACCAAAGTCACCTACAGAGTGTAAACACGTGAGTTTCTTGTTGCAACTTTATTGGGGGTGGGCTGAAGTTTTTGAAGCTGTTTCTAGAACAAATCTAATACATTTCGATTCATGAGTTTTAATTCGCCATAATAATCATCAGGCGATAACAATACTTCCGCCTTACCAACAATCATTTGTTTACTTTGCTCGATAGGTAGACGGTTTGACAGTTCAATAGGTAGATTTGGCTTCACTCTTTGCGTAACTCTATATATAATAGACTCTGTAAGTAACTACTCATCACTATTGAAGGTCAAGGTAACATGGGTTTTCCACTTACCCCATCCCACTAGAGTAAGTGGAAAAACAACTCCTAATTTTAAAATCTATTTCCATACATTTCAAGCGACTAAAATGGTATTAATTACCGCACAGTTGGTGCAAAATTGACTGTTTTTGATAAACCATTTTGATTGAACGCATTTAAATCATTTAAACTGGTTTTACACTAATTCAAACATGCACTATCGATTTTTTCTTTTTCACTTCCCCAGTGTACCTTATTAGATTTTGATGTCAGAAAACAAAGAAAACCATTAATGGCCTGCATATAGACTACATCATGATCTACAAAAACACCTCGAACTTCCCTGAAGGGTTGTTTACCTCGGGTAGTGATTATGTTTTGTACTATGAAGACATTTTGTCTCGGGTCCAATTTTTTTTATACTCGTCTATACAATAAGCATTTTGAATCACTAACAACTCTGAACCAAATTTCACAGGATGAATAAAATTGGTCAGTCTCTCCAATGCTTCGCGAGAGCGGTCCACTCTGCGGAATCCCGATAAAAATGGCTAACGCGCGCCGGAATGCAGCTCTTGTGTATCTAATAAAAGGGCCATCCAGAAACTACGTGGTCATATTTTGAAGATTTTCAACCCCCTCCCCAATGTGGCTTATCGTGGTCATTTGGCAGAAATGAATTCGATTTATCCAATAAACTAACTTATGAATGATGTATGATATAATATCCCAGTAGGTTCATTGGGTTGATATGACTTCAATTATCATTTATACAGTAGTAGACAGACTTTTTAGGTTATACAAAACGTCCTGGAAGTCGTAATGTTTGAACTACTTGATCATTCAAGTCCGTGAACCCAGTGCTTCTAAGGCCCTACAAAAACAGTTTGCAAACAAACCTCATAGTCATTGTGCAACTTGATGTTGACTCAAAATAATTTTGGGTGCCTTGTCTCTTGGATCTCATGTTAATGGAAATTAGAATCATATGCTCATTTCATCGGATTGGGTATATACCGATGATGAGAACATTGCAAATGTCTTGATTGATCTGGTAGATTCGTGAGCAGAACTTTAGAGCATTTTGAACTACCTTGAGCATCTCGTATTCCTAAATATTAATCACTGGCTTAACGTTCAGGATGGCCCATCTTATCGGACCACCCATCTGTTCAGAATGATTCAAACATTTAATCGAAATCTTCCCAAGGTTTCGGATATCTGAGTTTTCATGGTCAGTCAAATTTGAACTCCCATATTTTTTCTGTAAAGCCAATATCTAGATGAACAATTTTACTGCAGAAAATGGTGGCCTTGCTCTCTTTTGTGATTTTATAGACAATCTAAAACGCTGGGCATATATGACCCACCATTCCTGAAAGGGTTGTTGAGGGTTGTTTTGGAATTTATTTTCAATCGTTATTATAACACTATTTTTTAACCTAGATTGTTTTAGGAATTAGAGTGTTTTTTTCTGGAACACTGCCACTTTTTTTCATATCGCAGGAATCTCCTAAGACCCTTTTATGAATTTAAAAAGCATTTTATTTAGAATTTCATGTTGAT